>NW_017253166.1:0-839 GCF_001278385.1 Malassezia pachydermatis
ATAGTGCGCAGACCAAGGCCAGTAGCAATGGCACGAACACGGTCATCCACATCACCAAACGGAGGACGCCAGCAGGTAGGTGTCACACCCATCACAGCCTTGATAGCACGGGCAGTGTAGAACAGCTCGGCAAACACCTGCTCGTTCGTCAGCGTAGTCATGTAGCGGTGGGCCCAAGTGTGCACACAGATGTCGTGGCCGTCGACAATGCCGCGTTGAGCCTGGTAGGGCCAGTTGACAACGTTGGTGCCGATGTAGAACATGGTCGCCTTGAGCTTCTGCTGCTTCAAGAAGTCGTAAAAGGCGTTGTGGGAGCAGTTCGGACCGTCATCAAATGTAAGGCCCCATGTGCTAGGTTCACTGCAGCTGGACAGATCTGCTGGAATGTTCTTGTGCTTGGGTGTTGTACATTTGTTAGCTGTCCACCAGCAATCGGGATCAGCATTAGCATCGTAATTTGAAGCTTTCGCCGTGGTGCCCATGTTGGACTGAGCCGAGCCAGGAGGCGTGGTGTCTTTCTTCTGCTGGACATCAGAAGGGATAATACCTGAGTTCTGAATGTCCTGCCAGATCTTGTTAGCCTCTTCATCGTTAGGCTGGATCTTAGCGATCTGGCCACTCTGCGGCAGCTTCTGAGACTGGATCATTTGGGTAACGCCCTGGTCGCCGTACGAAGTGCAGGCCTGGGTAGGGTCCTGAATTTGCATCTCTTGAGCGGCGCTGGTGGGGCCAGCGCGACGGAGGAGGCGGAAGTGAGGCGAAGACTCATGAGCTGAGACTGTTGCCGAAGTGCTAGCTACAGCCAAGGCTGCTACGATGAACTTCCCAGTCAGTTGCAT
>NW_017253167.1:0-750 GCF_001278385.1 Malassezia pachydermatis
GGCGGCGCACTCAAAGACGTGCTGAAACTCGATCAGGAAACTGACGCCGACATGGTGATCGGTGATGATATTTCCGAGGGCGACGATGACGGTTCACGAATCGCGTTCGAGTGGAAAACCGAGGTCAGAAAGTACCGTCGCTCACCGACGAAAGATAAAACTGAATCAGGCTAGCGGGGTGTCGGGGTGCACCCCTGACCAGATGGCAATTGTGATAGCGTCGCGTGTGACGGTATTACAATTACACATCCTGTCCCGAAAATTCCCGCCGTTTCTCGGTTTTTTGAGCGTCGCAGACCGCACGACAAACGAACCTAAGGTGAGTTTGTATAAGTGCGCACTTCGTGAGATTCCCTGACTGCCAGTTTGTCGATTGCGCGGAACGGCTGCGGCACGAAAACGGCAAAATGATTTACTCGCCGTTTGTGTGGGTTGTTTTGTGGGGTGTCAATGGGGTTGTGGTCTTTTTTGTGGGTTAAAGTGTGGGTGATTGTGTGGGCTGTGTGTTTTGAGTTGTGGGTGATTATGTGGGTCATTGTGTGGGCTGTATGCACGGCATTTTTTTGTTCTCCTAAAACACAGGCACGATAAGCGGCGTACACAAAACGGGGCGTTTCGCTCCGTCGCTTGTGCCAAAGGGGACACCCCTTTGCAACCCTGTGCGGTTCTACGAACCTGGTCAGGACTGCGCCCCGACACCCCGCCAACGCCTCACGGTACGCGAAAAAATTCCGCGTACCGTTCACCGTT
>NW_017253168.1:0-715 GCF_001278385.1 Malassezia pachydermatis
ATTCGATAACCTTGCCTTGGCCAAGCACAAGCACCTTGTCATAGTCGATAATCGTCTTCAGCCTATGCGCCACCGTAAGAATCGTAGCGCCCGGCGCCATCTGCTCACGAATCGTGCGCTGGATAAGAGCATCAGACTCCGAATCGAGATTCGCCGTGCTTTCGTCGAGAATCAGGATTCGGCTGTTTCGCATCTTCAGCAGACCACGAGCCAACGACAGCAGTTGGCGCTGCCCAGCACTGAAGTTTGAGCCGCCCTGCTCGACAGTGTCGTCCAACGACTTGATCACACTGCCAGGTCCTGGCGTGCCAGGTGTGGGACCGGGGACAGCCATCTTACAGCGCTGCAAAGCGAACCACATGTCGGCATCGTCGGTGATTTGGAAGGGGTCCAAATTGGAGCGGATAGTGCCACGGAAGAGCTGGGAATCCTGGGGGATGATGGTGAGCTGACGACGGAGGGACTCGAGGGGAATTGTTGAGATATCGATGCCATCGATTGTGATGGAGCCACGCTCTGCCTCGAGGAAGCGGAAGAAGGCTAAAGAGAGGGTGGACTTGCCGCTGCCTGTGCGGCCGACGATGCCGACTTTTTCGCCAGGCTGAATATCGAAGGAGACGCCATCGAGAGCCAGCGGGAACTCGGCACCGTAGCGGACAGAGAGATCACGGACTTGGATGAGGCCAGAGTCGGTGGGCCAATGGGCTGGGGGCTC
>NW_017253169.1:0-657 GCF_001278385.1 Malassezia pachydermatis
AGACTTTTTTTATAACTAAAATTATATATAGCTATTAGCTCCCTCCGGGGGCATCGCCACTGCTGGAAGCCGCGGCGCTGCTAAAATATAAAGAATTTTTATTTTTATTTTTTTTTTTGTTAAAGATATAAATAACCCGGTTTCTGTTTTAAATTTTAATAATGGCCTGAATTTATGTCATGTAGGATTATTGTTCGCAATTAATATTAACTTAACGTTTTAAATAATTATTAGTTTCTGTTAAATTCCTTATATCTCTATAAAGGTTGATAATCAAACATGTATGCTTAAAAAGTATTGGATTTTCCTTTTACATAAAATTTTCATATCTTTAATTAAATAAAATAAAGCTTTTTAGCTCCCTGCGGAAGGGGGAGAGCCCGACTGCTGGAAGCCACCGCGCTGTAAAAATATCTTTATATTTTAAAGCTTAAAAGCTCTTTAAATATTAAGTTTAAGTTTTAATTAGATTAGTGTAAATCTAATCCGTCTTTAATGTAAGAACAAGTTAAAACAACGAAAACTTGAGCTTGAATAAATGCAATAGCTAATTCTAATCCAGAGAATGCAATTATAAAAGCTAAAGGAACTAAACCTAAGAAGAAGAATAATATACCACTAGTCATTATATTATATGTAAATCCACTTAAAATAGAT
>NW_017253170.1:0-631 GCF_001278385.1 Malassezia pachydermatis
GAACATGGAAAAGGGCGAAAGTGGAGGAGACGAATGAGAGGGCGCGTATAGCGATGAGAGATAGCGGGGGGAGAGACGGGATTTTAGCGGCGGTTTTTGGCGTAGTGTATTGTTCAAGCCACGAGGAATGTTAGAGAGTGAGAGAGAAAGAGAGAGACGACACTTTTGGTGGAAATGAAGGGGGGTCGAAGAGGGGAGGTAATTCATGGAGGTGTGCCCCATGGCTAGTCCGAGAGGCGCACAGTCCTCCACCCAGCATGGTGTGTATAGCGATGAGAGATTACGCGGCGAAAGAGGAGATTTAGCCTCTGTTTTTGGCGTAGCGTACTATACAAGACATGCTGAAACGAATGAAGGTTGAACGAAGGATCGCTCTCACACTTTTGGTGGAATTGAAGGGGGGTCGAGGAGGGGGGGTAATTAATGGAGGTGTGCCCCCTGTGTTGCTCGAGAGGCGCACGGTGCTCCACTCAGCATGGCGTGTATGAAGATGTGTGATTGCGCGGCGGGAGACGAGATTTTAGCGGATCTTTTTGGCGTAGTGTGCTGTACAAGCCATGAAGAATGTTAGAAAGAGATATTGAAGGATCGCTGTCACACTTTTGGTGGAACTGAGAGAGAGAGCGGGGCG
>NW_017253171.1:0-566 GCF_001278385.1 Malassezia pachydermatis
TTACATCTAAAAATGTATTATCATTTGTAGTAATAATGTTATTATTAGAAACATTATTATTAGCAGTATTCTTAGTACTTGATGTATTATTATTTTATATTTTTTTTGAAAGTATATTACCACCATTATTTTTATTAATAGGATTATTTGGTTCAAGTAATAAAGTAAGAGCTAGTTTTTATTTATTCTTATATACATTATTTGGATCATTATTTATGTTATTATCAATAATAGCTATGTCTTCTATAATGGGAACAACAGATTTTGATGCATTATCTAAATCAAATTTTAGTTATATAACTCAATTATTTTTATTCTATGGTATATTTATAGCTTTTGCTGTAAAAACACCAGTAATTTTCTTAAATACTTGATTATTAAAAGCTCACGTTGAATCACCATTATCAGGAAGTATTATTTTAGCTGGTATAGTTTTAAAATTAAGTTTATATGGTATATTTAGATTAATTTTACCTTTATTACCTAAAGCTTCTATAAACTATACATATATTATTTATGTTATAGGTGTAATAACAATATTATATGCTAGTTTTAGTACATTAAGG